>NC_046972.1:22158789-22166289 GCF_009769545.1 Cyclopterus lumpus | reverse complement strand
TCTCCCCTCGTCCGTCTCTGCCCGTCTGCTCTTTTCTTCTTCCCCTCTCTGACAGAGACGTGATTGAGGATGTGTGTTTAACCGCTGTGTCCACTGAGAGGCCCTGAGAGTGTGAGCCCGGCTGTGTGTTTAGTGTGTGTGTGTGTGTGTGTGTGCGTGTGTGTGTGTGTGTGTGTGTGTGTGCGTTTGTGCGTGAATGGTCATTATGCGTCGGTGTGGGCAGCGTTACTGGGTATTTACTGTCAGTGCCGGGTCATGCAGAGACAGAGAGAGAGAGAAAGAGAGTGTCAAATGTGTGTGTGCGTGTGTGTGTGTGTGTGTGTGTGTGTGTGTTGTAGTGCGTAAGTGTTTTAATAGGACAGAAAGGGAGTCAGGGAAAACAGAAAAGCTGCAGCTGATAAGAGCCTAGAGGGGTCCGTCTGCTTCTAATCAGAACACACACATGTTCGATTACGGCTCCACATCCCTTTACACCTATCCCAGTCTACCGCTCCCCCCTCCCACCCCACCCACCCCCTGGACTAGAGACCTCCTCAGAGTGGTGCTATCGCTGGAGGCGCTATCATTCCTAGCGTGGGACATCTGTCTCCTCCCGGAGGCAATGCAGTGACACACTCTCCGCACACACACTGCGCAGAGCGGAGGTGTTCCAGTTTCAGCAGTTTACCACGAAACCAGCGCGATCCACATCCCATAACTCGTGACCTTTCTTTAGCTCAGCTTGTGCTCGCTGCAGCAGACGTCTCTCAAAAGGATTTTTGTTGTTTGAGGTCTAAAATTCTTTACGAAAAATCGTCATTTGAAGCGAATATTTTATCATTTTATCATATATTTTATCATTTGAATGCATCCGATGCTTGGGCCCGCTCCTTCACAGGCATAAAGGCATTAAAGTCGCCCGTGAATATGAGATATCGGTTTACAGTTCATCACAATTCCTCCCCGGGATAGAGGAGGTCGGTTTAATGGCGCTTTGCTCGTTACACTCGTTGTTTTTACGATTCTTCACAGTGCGTTTTGTTTGCGCGCCCGCTGGCGTCGAGCAGAACGGTGCAAACGAACGGCGCGGCGAGTATAAACTGTTTCATAAGCGCTCATAAAACAGAGCTTTAGAGTAATATCTATAAACCGGAGGGCAACGGGATGAGAGGTTGAGTCTGAGTACTGTGCAGGCTTCGGTCGAACGCGGGTCAATAATCTGCGTGGAGAGCCAAAGAGGCACGACGCGTCGGCTGCAATGCATTCTGGGAACCCCGCCGGCTATCGTCTGGTGACGAGTTGTTTTTTAAATTTTTATTGGCAACTCGCTGATCAGACTGTAAACAATGAGCAGCGCACAGAAAAGGAAGTTTTGGCCAGGAGGATGTCCACCGGCTACACAGGAACTCCAAAAATATAACCCCGGAAACATAACCCCAGAAATATAACCCCAGGAATATAACCACAGAAATATAACCCCAGGAATATAACCCCAAGAATATAACCCCAGGAATATAACCCCGGAAACATAACCCCAGAAATATAACCCCAGGAATATAACCACAGAAATATAACCCCAGAAACATAACCACAGAAATATAACCCCAAGAATATAACCCCAGAAACATAACCACAGAAATATAACACCGGAAACATAACCCCAGGAATATAACCCCAGAAATATAACCCCAGGAATATAACCCCAGAAATATAACCCCAGAAATATAACCCCAGGAATATAACCCCAGAAATATAACCCCAGGAATATAACCCCAGGAATATAACCCCAGAAATATAACCCCCGAAATATAACCCCAGGAATATAACCCCAGGAATATAACCCCAGAAACATAACCCCAGGAATATAACCCCAGAAATATAACCCCAGGAATATAACCCCAGGAATATAACCCCAGAAATATAACCCCAGGAATATAACCCCAGAAATATAACCACAGAAATATAACCACAGAAATATAACCCCAGGAATATAACCACAGGAATATAACCCCAGGAATATAACCCCAGAAACATAACCCCAGAAATATAACCCCAGAAATATAACCACAGAAATATAACCACAGAAATATAACCACAGAAATATAACCCCGGTGTAATGCGTTATTTTTTTTCTTCTTTTAACAGCTGATTTAGTCTTTTCACGACAATCACAGAATAAAACATCTTATTATTTAACCTGATCAGCTTTAATACTCTCCACAAGTCACTAATAATAATCATTTCTAAAACGAATTCAACCTTTTTTTATGTATTCTTGGACAAATGAACATTTGTATGGAATCCACAAGCTGCTGATGCACTTACTCGCTAATATGTCCTCACTTAGCTGGCGTGCAACTCACAATGATAGAATCACAAGAGGAAGCACACACACACACGCACACACGCACACACACACACACACACACACACACACACACAGCGTGTTCATAGAGAAGCCCAGTTTGACCTCCCCGACTCGCTGTGTGTCGCAACTGTGGAACGGACGCGTCTGCCGCTGTGACTAATCCTTAGTTCCTTTTTATTAGCTCCGCACTTTGATGCCTCAATCGGTCCGGCCTCTCGAAGTGGGCCACGTATTCAAACACTGGGTTTGCTGCATGGGAAGAGGGAGATATACAAAGGGGGGGGGGGATTTCTCAAACTTTTTCCCATGTATGTGTGTGTGTGTGTGTGTATCCATCTGTTGCAGATGTGTGAGCTGCCTGAGCACCAGATGGAAGTGCTACTGGGACCCCGACAGCCACCTCTGCGTGGCCGGGAAAGACGAGTCGAAGCACGACCTGCTGGAGGTGAGCCGTCTCCTCCGTTTCCTCTTTGATCCACTAACCGGGGGTGGGGGGGGGGGGGGGCGGCTGCAAACTGATCTGGTGTCCAGACAGGTTGCGCAAGAGCAAACCATGTGGTAATTCATGTTTGAGGTGTCTCAACCACAGAATGCAGAGATGTTGAAACTCTCTATAAAGTCTCTGGAGGTTCTGGTTTAACAGACTCCTTGAAAGGGGGTGAAGGGACAGTTGTTTTTCTCTCTCTCTTTTGGGGCAGTTTTGGGTTTTGAACAGCATGTGGAGTAGGTTCATTGTGTCTGTTTTTTTTATTATTATTATTATTATTATTATTATCATTACAGGGGAATTATGACTAAATGTGTGTGTTTGTTGCCAGAGAAAATGGAAATCTACACCTACTTTTTTTTTTTTTTTCTCGCCGTATTTCCTCATTTTTAAGTAGGTGGCTGTACAAATAGGTCATGGTGATGTATGTTTGGCAATGCGAAGCCCCCACGAGGGTGTGAAATACTTTTCCAAATATTTTTCCGGGGGGGGGGGGGGGGGGGGGGATTGCATGAAAGAAAGAAGAAGAAGAAAAAAAAAAAGCCTGTGAAACTGGGGAAAATGATCCCAAACTTCGGTAACCTCATTGAAAACTAATGAAAGCTCCCCAGAGGTACTCTGAGTGTGGGGGGGGGGGGGGGGGGGGGGGGTGGGGGGGGTTATCGCTCAGCCGGATCCTCCAGGGGCCCTGAGTACTGGTCCCAGTTAGAAAGGGAGAGGATGGCTGCTGGTCAAGTGCTACATTAAAGACATCCCTGCATTTCTCTAAGCAAATAAATCCAACTTCAGACTTTCAGTTCGTAAAAAAAAAAGAAAAATGTTCGTTTTAAAAATAACCCGATGAGGTTTTTACTCGTAACGTGGGTCACGAAGAGATGAGGAGGCGGGTTCTTCCTGTTCTGCTGAGCCCATCACGACGTCGCGTCCGGTGGGTCTGTTTTTTCTTCTTCTAATCCCTCACCGTCTCTATTTGAAGCTATTGTTGTTTTCCCACGAGAGAATTGACCCTCTCATTTCCTCCCCCCTTCCAGATAAACAGGACAGGTATTTTGGGTATTTTGTAATTTTTTTAAAGGATGTGTGCAGGGAGGGGGAGCCATTGTTTTCTTTTAACTCCGACATGTCACTTCCTGCCCCCCCCCCCCCCTTCCACAGAATGCCGTTTCCTGTCCCAGCCTGGTGGCCTCAGAGGTTCCTCCGTCGCCATCGGAAACGACCCAGGACTTCACCTTGTCCCTCAGCAACGTCCAGGAGGTACGCCAGACAACAACATGAACATGATTTTGGAGTAAAACAGAAGCATATGGTGTGTTCGATTTCAAGCCGAGTCACACAGATGGATCATTTGTGTGCCGGGGTCAATGCATGAGGAGGAGGAGGAGGAGGAGGAGGAGGAGGAGGAGGAGGAGGAGGAGGAGGAGGAGGAGGAGGAGGAGGAGGAGGAAGCCGGAGCTTTATTTCACTCGTGTTTCAATTTAAATTCTCACAGTCTTTCCCAGGTCTTCTTTTCTTTTTTAAACTCACATTCTCACTCTTAATCCACGCTGAGCGAGTCGGGGCGCTGATCCTGCATCACTGATGAGGACACAACTGGGATCTTCAAACAAATATATATATATATATATATATATATATATATAAATTCCAGCGCTGACTAGTTGACAGGCGTGGTCAGTCGGACTCCTAACCCCGGCTGGCCTTTTCCAGCCCTCTCCCCCGGTGTGTTGCCATGGTGACAGACACTGAGTCACATAGAAATACACACCTACACACACACACACACACACACACACACACACACACACACACACACACACACACACACACTTCCCGAGGGCAGCCTGGCCGTGACTGGACATTCATATCACTACTATTTTATTATGATCGCGTACACACGTATTCGGACTTGAATAATGTCGTCGTCAGCAGGAAGTGGGGTCCCCCCCCTCCCCCCCCCCCCCCCCCCCCTCTGGAATCATCTGTGGGGAATTTTTCACTTCTTTTGGGATGAACATAATATAAATTGTTTATACTTATTCTGTGATAAACCGTCAAACACGGAGCAGCGAGCTCGCAAGTCGGGCCAAAGTCTTCTATCCAGATATATATATATATATATATATATATGGTAGTAAATACGTCTTAAATAACCGCATGGGGGAAGCCTATTTTTGTATATATATTTCCAGCTATGCACTGACATGTGTTTTACATGCATCATGCAGAGTAATCAGCGAGTTGGTATTATGGATACAAGATACCTGGATATGCGACTCCATCGTAAACACGCATTTGACGTATTATCATATCGTGTTGTCGCGCAGCCCCACTGGTAAAGTTATTCCTTCTCAGATTGAGAACAAGTCCAGCAAACTTGTGTTGAAGTTCTTCTGTGGAAAAAAATATTAAATGCCCCCTCCCCCCCCCCCTTCCTCCTCCTCCAAAAAGAAATAAAATAAAAGATGAAGCTTCTCTGGTGTGAGACACTTTGAGTAATGGCTGCTCGTACCTATCGGAGCTTATTTATGGCCTCACCTCCACACACATCTCGGCTCGGAGGAACTCATTCAACTCGTGTTTTTTTATGGAGAAGGAATTCATTACTCTGGCTCCCAGATGACTCTGCGGAGATGATGGGAGTCCAGATGTTTATGAATATGAATTTTGAATGGATTGCTTCTTTCCCTGGCAGGGACAATTATTTTGGGGGGTTTATTTCAGTCCGCTCCCCCCCCCCCTCTCCACCCAATTGTTTGCCAGGAATGTTCAAGAGCATTTCTTTTGGATGCTGACGCCGTGTTTATCTCACGTGGCATCACCGTTTTTTACCGCTATAGTTATGGCTGAAAATAATACGGCACGTTGTTTTGCGTGTGTTTTTTTTTTTTCCGACAGGGGGAGGAGCTGGAGTGCGACTTCGGGACGGAGCGGCGATATGAGGCCACGTGGCTCAACGGCTCGACCGTCAAGTGCAGCGGAGTAACAGTGAGTACACGCAGAGGCCTTCAAGTCAAGAAGCTGGGCTACCGTTGCATTTACCGGCTCAGCGGGTCCATTATTGTGAGATTTACTCGCTTGTAACTAGTTTTTTTATTGCACTTACTATACCCCCCCCCCCCTTTTTTTGTTGACTACGAACTCCTTTTATTTTAGTGACCTTCATGTGTGTACTTTTTTTTCCGCCCTCGTAGCTGTCCACCAACCAGAGGAGCCAGGTGTACCACCTCAACCTGAGGAGGAGAGGAGGACGCTTCAGGGCGCAGACGGAGGACGTCTTCGTGGACAGCCCTCGGCCAATGGGAGGTGAGGGCGCGAGAACGAGCGTTTTTTCCATTAGCCACGCTTCGGCTGTCCGCTCGGCTCTCCTGTGTTTGAGCGTAATTAAAAACTGGCAAAAACAAAGGAGGGGGGGGAGAAGAGAAAAATGACATAGCGTGCCACTGTTGGCTCCCAGAATGCATTTCACTTGTGCATGAATGTTTTTTTTCTTTTCTTTTGCTGATGAGCCTGGTGGATTTGATTAAAGCTGGAGGGACAAACAGCGTTAGACGGCCTTTCACTTGCAATAACAGTAGTTTGTGTGTGTCACAACACATACTTTGCAGACTAGCAATTTAACCGTGCTATCATATTCTGCCGGCCGCCTAATTACACATAATGATCGCCGCAATTTAAGGTGCGATCGATGCAACGCGTGTGCAAGTGTCCGTACGCGTTGTTGCAAACGCAGTTCGAGCTCCATGACGACGGCGAGATGATGAAAAGTGGCTCTCGTATTGTTCATAACTTGGCGTGGCGTCCGCCGTGCAGCCGCTAAAACAAAAACAAAAAAAAAGCCGGTGCCTGTCCCAGGTGTGCTGTTGGCAGCGAGAGTCGAGCACCGTTGAGGACACGGCGGCGGCGTAAACATGCAGAATCATCACATTTAAAAAAACAGACACACACAGACACAGACAGACACACACACAGACACACACAGACACACACAGACACTGCATTGTAAGCACAAATGCACAGATGCACATGCAGTGATACAAATGGGATTTCTCACTGGGAGGCACACTGGAACATGAACATAATTATCTGTTTCTCGCCGGCTTTGTTCTCTTCCACTCCTCTTCCTTTTTAAAAAATTTTTTTTTATGCCGGTTTATTTTTAACAGCCGTGCATAATATCACCCTGCAAATGCTTATGCTGTTTATTTCAAAACAAGCAGCACCGTGTGGTTCGTATAGAGTATATATAGCTATAAAATAAGACTAGGGTGTACTTTAAGTCGAGGCCACGGTTCAATGATTCTGTATTAGAGCATCGACGACCTCTCTGCCTGCCTTCTCCTTCTAGTGGAGGTGTACAACTGCGGCGTGGGGAGCTCGGACTGCTCCCAGTGCTGGGGCCGCGAGGACCAGGGCCACCTGTGCGGCTGGTGTGACAACAGCTGCAGGCCGAGGGACGACTGTCAGCCAATCGTGGATCAATGCCCGCCTCCCGAGATCCTCAAGGTGAGCTCGCAGGTTAAAGGCCACGAAGCGGTGAACCAATCGGGGGGCCGTCAGAGGGAGAGTTTGAATAGAGTCTCGTTAAAGCGGTCTGGGGGGGGGGGGGGGGCATGGGAACACCGTGAGTGTACACCGTGTGTCAACGGGTCACGATGAGAGTTATGTG
>NC_046972.1:22118789-22156289 GCF_009769545.1 Cyclopterus lumpus | reverse complement strand
ATTCCCCCACCCCCTCCCCCGGTCGAGGCTTTGCTCTCTCCCACCACCATCAGCATTCACTCTCCTCTCGACACTCAGTTTCCTAAATTGCCTCCCCACTCATGCACCTTTCTGCTGTGCTCTCCACCTCTCCACTCACTCCCTCTCTCTCTCTCTCTCTCTCTCGCTTCTGTCTGTCTCCCTCGTGGGATGTGAAGGGGGCTCTTAGGCTGCTCTTTATTTGCATGCGCTACAGAGGATTAGAGGCTGAAGAGTCTCAGACAGGCGCAGTTAAGAGTCTTCTTTGTGTGTGTGTGTGTGTGTGTGTATTCTATTAGATCTCAGCCTCCAGCAGGAGCCCACTTGTCCTCATCTGTCCGCGTCCTCCCTCCTCGTCTGCATTCTCTTAGTTCTTTATCGCGTTCATTATCGCCCGTCTTTAGTGAGAAGAGAACAAAATAAAACGTGTGAGGTAATCTACTTGTGAGCTCTAATTTATTGTGCATATTACAGGGTTTTATGCCCCCCACCCACACACACACACACACACACACACGCACACACACACACACACACCCTCCTCCTCTCCCCCCTGTTCATTTGTATTCGCTCTGTGTTTTGTCAGATCTTCCCCCTGAGGGGTCCCGTGGAAGGAGGCACCCTGCTGACAGTGCAAGGCAGGAACCTGGGCAGGAGGTCCGGAGCTGTGAAGGTCTCCATTGGAGACGTGGCGTGCGCTCTCCTGCCCGAGCTCTACGCCGTCTCCACGGAGTGAGTACCGCGTGACATGTTGTCAACCGTTCTTTAGGCTTTAACATTAACATCATGTGTATATTTCTTTTTTTAAAACACTGCGAAAATAAGCAGTCGCCCTGCAATTAGGACCGGTGAGATGATAGCTAACAATTACCCGTCGTCACGGCAACCTGCCAACGCTGTCAGGCGGATAAGTGGTCAGGTGGACGGAGGGGCAGAGATAGAGATCAAGCGATGGAAAGATGGTGTACGCGGCGAAGTAAAAAAAATACAAAATACAAAAAAAAACATTTAAGGGAAACTTGAACCCGTTGTGGAGCCACGAAGCTCTCAGACCGCCACGGTGCGGCGAGAGCTTTATTACATTCATCACATTTAACTGACAGGAAGGACACGACGGCCTTATCTGCCTGCAAGGAAAAGCTTTTTTTTTTAATTATAGGGTGCCACGTAAAGTCTCGAATATACATGTGATATCGCTGCTACACATATTTAAAGGGAAACACCACCCATTTTAAACATCAAAGTGTTTACAGGTCTGGGGGGGGGGGAGGGGGGGGGTGTCATCCTTTTCTCTTCCTTCTGCTAAGCAAACCCACAACTAAGTAGCATCTTTATTTAAGATAAGTTGGGGCAGGAAACGCTCTCTTTCCTGTGTGACATCTGAGTTGCATTGTGGGTAATGCATTTTACCAGCAGAAAAGAATAACGGATGGAATAAAACAACAAAAGGACATCCTCTATTTCCATATTTCCGGCAAACCAATAAGTGGAAACAGAAGCGTAAAACTTTTTGCGTTTTGTAAAGTATAAGGCTTTTAAAAAGCAGCCCCATCGGAGCCAATGATCCCATTGAGCTCTCATTTAAAGGACGTGAACCACATTTAAATGAGTTATTAAACTCACTCCCACGGATCATTACCCTCACACACGACCTGCCGGGCTTGGAAATAGAACGTCAACGTTGTTTTATTTTTAGTTTTCATGTATTCACCGGGGCTAATTTCACACAAACATCATTATGCGTCGGCCGTTCGTCCCTCCGCGGCTCAAGGGACCGTCGCCATGGAGACAGCTGGACCCCCCCCTTTAGTTCTGACACACCGGCATACTCAGTGGCAGCCGGTAACTCTCTCCGGTTACATCCCGAACTTCGGTATCCGTGACGTTTTTGAATGGAGCTGTTTATCTGGTCTCGCTCCGCTGGAGCCGATCATTGTGTTGAGACCGGTTCGAGGGCGACCCGCGGGCCTCACCTGTCACTCCAACTGCCTGACACATCCCGCACCCCCCCCCCCCCCCCCCCCCCCCCCCCCCCCCCCCCCCCCCCCCCGCACATTATTTTCTGGGGTTCAAAACAGCGAATCGCATTTCACTCCTGGGGTTGTTCTCATCTGGTGTCGTCATCTTTTCCTGCGTTGTTATGACAGCGGAGCGTAGACATCCTCGTAGCTGGAAGTGGCACCGACCAATCATAACAACGTCAGCACATTCCACCTTTTTTTTTAACTTTTCCTTGTATCTGATTATATGATCCTCCCGTCTCCTTAACTTTAAAGCCCTTCTCGTTTAATCTTATCTTATTATATAAACTTTATCCAGGATAAAAAAACTTTGCCTGAAATCCTGGATTACATTTTTTTTTTTTTTTTAAACCCTCCTGTTATACAAAGATCTTCTCCTCGTGCCCGGCGCTCACTTCGCACACTCGGCACACGTGACCTCATTCACTGGGGGTGGGGGGTGGCTGTTGAGACAGGTGTCTGGGAGGTCAAAGGTCACAGCTGTGTGCCACAAGGAAAAATGAGCAGCGCAGGAGAGCCCTGCTTGCCCCGGGTGTCAACATTTTTAATTAATGTCTCTGCCAGTCGAGGCACACCTCATTTACTGGAGCTGCTTCTCCGAGGTCTTTCGGGGCCCTCGCTATCGCGTTCGTGTGAGCCTTCGAGTGGCCCTCGCCCCTTATCTTTTACCACTCACGGAGCTGATTGTTGATGATCCTCGTCATCCACTGGAGGGAAACGATCGGAGACGTCTTCAAAAAATATATTGGCCACCACAGTGAAGGGGGGGGGGGCTCTGGAATGTGGAGCAGGGGTCATCTGGGGATCAGGTCTGCTCGGGGAGTGTGCACGTTCCTTTTACTCGGATCACACTGCATCAGTTACACACACACACACACACCAAAAGAAAAATAAATTAAAAAAAAGCCCCACAGAAGAAATTTCAAGTCTTAAATTTAATTAGTTTTTTTGTGTCCGATAGCGAGCCACACGCCGCTAACGAGGGGTTATGCACACAATCCTTTTGTTTGTGTTCTTTTAGTGGGCTCCATCAGACCTGTAGCAGGTACTGTCACTACTGCAAGCTACAACATTTCAGATTTATACACAATACTCACATTAATTTGAATGAATTAATCCTTTTTAATTGGTTTATCCCATTCTAGTGTCACTTTAATGTCATTAATCGTGTCATTAGGAAGCGTTGTTATATTCTGCAGGTCGAGCTGCAATAATAAGTAGTAATATATATATATTTTTTTATTTTTTTCGCCGGATTTTCTGCGTTTCTCAGTTTTACGTCCAAATTTTTTTTTGTTCTTTGGACTGCTGGTCGAACAAAGCAAAGACATTTTTTAGGATGTCACCTTGGACTAATTTCTCAATTTTTTTTTTTTTTACCGTGGATCAAAATATTAATCGGGAAAGATAACTGCTATTAAGAATTGCGAGTAGTTCCAAGGCCACATCGCCCCCACTGGGTACCCATCGTACGTTCATATTAAAAATGTGCGGTATTCAAAATGTCTTGCATTTTAATTTAACAACCCCCGACCAACCCAGCGTGTGTGTGTGTACTATTTAAATGCACCTTCTGTGCTCTACAAGATATACTGGTTTCATGTATGTTTTCCCAGAGAATAACCCTCGACATCAACCCACCTCTCTTATCGGGCCCTCGGGTTTCATTCGACCCCCCCCCCCCATTTCTTTCTGCGTTCCCTTCAAACAGGTGCGCGCTCCCCGTAACCCTCACGACTCGTAACTTGAGTGTAATGGCATTCTTTACCTGATGCGCCAGTAATTAATGAGCACAGATGTAGAAAAAAAAATATTTTTCTTTTCTTTACAGCTATTCAGATTTATGGAGGAAAATCCATGTTTTTAATTGGGCTCATTAAATGCCACGGTGGTTTTTGGAGGTTTCAGTTAAAAAAAACAATTGAGCATTTGTTTGAGCCTGACATTTAAAAACACACTCTCTCGGGGGGGGGGGTGCTATCTCAGCCCTGAGCCCCCCCACCCCCCAATCTGTCCGGCCCGAGCCTCATCTCCTCCTTTCCAGGTCCTCCCACGTAAATCCCCCCACAGTTCCTCTGTCAATCACCCCCATCACTGTAGGCACCTGACTAAATGAACCGACAGCCCCCCCAATCCCTCCCCAACCCCCCCTTACCCCCCCCATCAGTATCCCATTGAGGCTCCAGAACAGTAGATCCCCGTGTCATTGATAAGAGACGTCCCTGTAGAGCGAGCGTTGAGGCTGAAGGGAGTCTTCGTCTTCGTCGTCGTGGTTACACCCCTCGCTTCTGCAATCTGAGTCATTTTTCTCAACATGAGTTTATTAGATTAAAATCAGAGGCTGTTCTTCTGATCTATTATCATCATTTCATTGTTTTTTTTTTTATTATTAACTGATCTCTTTTTCTTAATGTGTTGACAACCATGTTTCACATGTCTTTGATCTTTAATCCTCAGGCTGGTGTGCGTCACAGGACGGTCTGAACACCAGAGGACCGAGGAGCTCCGAGTGGACGTGGATCAGAGTGGGACGGGAACGTCGAGGGAGAGCTTCTCGTACCTGGTGAGTCCCCTCCACTTCTTCTTCTTCTTCTTCTTCTTCTTCTTCTTCTTCTTCTTCTTCTTCTTCTTCTTCTTCTTCTTCTTCTTCTTCTTCTTCTTCTTCTTCTTCTTCTTCTTCTTCTTCTTCTTCTTCTTCTTCTTCTTCTTCTTCTTCTTCTTCTTCTTCTTCTTCTTCTTGTTCTTGTTCTTGTTCTTGTTCTTGTTCTTCTTGTTCTTGTTCTTGTTCTTCTCCTTCTTCTTCTTCTTCTTCTTCTTCTTCTTCCTCCTCCTTCTTCTTGTTCTTGTTCTTGTTCTTGTTCTTCTCCTTCTTCTTCTTCTTCTTCCTCCTCCTTCTTGTTCTTGTTCTTGTTCTTGTTTTGTTCTTGTTCTTGTTCTTCTCCTTCTCCTTCTTCTTCTTCTTCCTCCTCCTTCTTCTTGTTCTTGTTCTTGTTCTTCTCCTTCTTCTTCTTCTTCTTCTTCCTCCTCCTTCTTCTTGTTCTTGTTATTGTTCTTGTTCTTCTCCTTCTCCTTCTTCTTGTTCTTGTTCTTCTTCTCCTTCTCCTTCTTCTTCTTGTTCTTGTTCTTTCTCTTGTTTTTGTTCTTCTCCTTCTTTCTTCTTCTCCTTCTTCCTCCTTCTTCTTCTTCCTCTTCTTCCTTCTTATTGTTTCTTTTTTCTTCTTCCTTCTTCTTCCTCATTCTTCTTCTTACCTTCTTGTTCTTTCTTCTTGTTCTTCTGCTTGTTCTTCTTTCTTCTTCTTCTTCCTCATTCTTCTTCTTCCTTCTTGTTCTTTCTTCTTTCTTCTTTCTTCTTGTTCTTCTTCTGCTTGTTCTTGTTCTTCTTCTTTCTTCTTCTTCCTTCTTGTTCTTCTTCTCCCCCCCCCCCCCCCCCCCCCCCCCCCCCCCCCCCCCCCCCCCCCCCCCCCCCCCCCCCCCCCCCCCCCCCCCCCCCCCCCCCTCCACTGGGACAGCCATCCCGAGTGTGCCAGTCGAGTGTTAACAGATGCGTTTTCTCTGATTCTGAGGAGTGTTTGTGGGAATCATCAAAACGCTCCTCTCCTCTGCGTCTGAGCTTGGTTGTCGTTCGTCTTTCGTCTGCCAGCAAAAACAAACATGGCGATTGTTGGAATGTCCCTGCGCTGTGCCTTCACCACCGGGTCGAGGCGAAGCCAGCCAGCATTGTGTTAATTGACCCTCGGCCCACGCAGCCTCCCGCTGGATTTGGAGTCTTCAGTCACTGGGAATACCCATGTAAGCCCTTTGTTTCTCTTTGTTTATAGACAAAGAGCGTTTCTCATAATCCAGCAGCTCCTAACAGCAGCTCTGCTGGATCCCCACCAGAGAAATTAGCCCGATCCCAAAGCCCCCACCCTCTCGATACACGAGGATGAAGGAAATCCAGAACAACAGAGAATTACGCCGCGCTGTTGCATGGAAAGTCCTCTCGGGGGGGGTTTGAGAAGCTCCGCGTGGAAGGGGTTAACACACCCATTGGGTGTTAAAAGGGGAAGATGTGGGAGAAACAAGACAGGATACGCGCCTCCGCCGCATCTCCTTCCTCGAGCCTTTTTAGACGGAAACATCTGCCTCCTTGTACCGACTCCGACACACAAACGCACAATAGGTCTCCGGCAGCCGCGCACACTGAGGAAGTGAATCCTGTCAGCGAGGATAAGAGGCTTCCCTGGAGGCCAGGTTCACGGAGGGGGTAGAAAAGTTTGGGGGAATGCTGATGCTGGTAGCTGCAGAGCCGGACAGGGATATCCATCTTCGCTGCAGGGGACAAATGTGTGTGTGTGTGTGTGTGGGGCTTTGCGTGTGCATGTATGACTGTGTGCGCATGCAGTTTCTCATGTATGCATGGACACGATTGCCTCTTAGAGTAGCTTGTCCTGCAAGCTTGAGCCCAAAGGCCTTGTTGGCTCCAGCAGCGCTTCAACATATTGCTGTCTTTGCGGTTTTTCTTCACTAATTTTTACTGTTGCGGTTTAGCAGCCGTCTCAGACGAGGCATTCTGAATCTCGAAGGGGTCGAGAGACGATTTGCGAGAAGAAGTCAGAGTTAGAGAAGTCGACTCGTCTTTACCGGCGACAAGAATCTCGTCCTCGAGTGACGAGCGCCTCGTCTTTTCTCTCAGGTCCCGAAGATGCGGTCGCTGGAGCCGACGAGGGGCTCCCGCGCCGGAGGAACCGTCGTCATCATCAGGGGCGAACACCTGGACATCGGCTCTCAGGTCAGCGTCAAAGTCAACAACACGCTGGAGTGCACCATCAGAGAGTGAGTACATGCTCGTGTTAAATTGCTTGTGGTCCGTCCCAAAATCCCAAATATCAAAATCCCTCCTTCGTGAAGGGGATTTTTGATGTTTTGGTGGTCAAAGGTCACCGTGACCTCACGTCCGGCCCGTTCTCTTGAACTCTCAGGGACGGCCTCGAGCGAATTTCTTCAAATGTTCAAGATATAAACTGATTTTCAGAGGTCAAAAGGTCGCTGTGACCTCACGAAACACAAAATGTCGAATAGCATTAAAACGAAGTTATGACATTTTGGACAGACGTGGATGTGAACTGAGGTCCAGGTCGAGTCTTGAGTCTCTTAATACCGATAAAGGGTTGCTGCTGAGAATGCAGAGAATTGAGGATCAAGGCTACGCCAGACCTGCACGAAGCTGTCTTCTGTTACGGGCCCGAGTCTGTTTAAAAACTAAAAAAAAATAATAATGTTTTGGTACAGTGTGGTCATAATATTTACTTTGTTCTTTTCTTTCCTCTCTTCAGTAAAACAGATGAAACCATCGAGTGCACCATGCCTCCAGCCCTGCAGGCGCACACGGACTCGGTCGCGGTGTGCGTGGAGTTCGAACACCTTCCCTGTCAAAGTGCAGAGCTCAGCGCCGCCTACACCTACGAGAAGAACCCCACCATCAGCTTCATCCACCCCAAGAAGAGCTACCTCAGGTGGGGTGGACCGCTTCGCGCATCGCCGAGTATTACAACAACAAAAAAAAACCCGGGACTTAAACATCTCCAGCTGGAATCGCTGACATAAGTCATTACTGTAACGTCATCCTGATGTGCAGACTTTTTTTTTTTTTTAACCTCTTTTGTGTTCTGAATAGCACCGCGTGCGTCTGACAGCGTGCGTCTGACAGCGTAGCGGCGTGTCTTTGATGACGTGCGTGTGGATTTGCAGTCAAACTGTTTTGCATTATTATCCGGCCGTCTGTTTCTCTCTATAGTTTTGGGGTGCAGTGTCCCAAAAGTATTTGCATACCAGTATGAATTTGACACATTTTTTTTTGGGTGTGTGTGTGTAATGGCTGAGATGTGACTCTCTTTGATCGTGTGTGTGTGTGTGTGTGTGTGTGTGTGTGTGTGTGTTTGTGTGTTGCAGTGGTGGCAGGACCATCACAGTGACAGGCCAGGGGTTTGATCTGGTGCAGAGCGTCACCATGGAGGTGCTGGAAATTGGAGAAAAAGTAAGTAATCAGTAGATGAAAAGGAACCACTGTTTTTTTTAATAAATGGGTCATGAAGTCATCCCACTCAAATCTAAAAATAAAATAAAACATCACAAGAGTATAGTTTCACATTTTGGGACACAAATACAAATCGCTCTCAAGAAACCACAATGTCAAACTATTTATTTAAGAGAGATGTATATATACGAATCAACAGTTCAAGGTGAAATATGGAGCAGGTTCATCATGCAATTAACCATCTGATAGGTGAATGGAAAAGGCATGAAATGCATGGGAAAAGAGAGAAAATGTATCTTTATCCGCAGCCAATCAGATGTCTCCTCCTTCGGCAACCAATCACGTGTCACGTCGTTACGCACGTTGACAGGAACCTCCCGGAAACGGCTCAGATTGCTAGCTTACGGCAAAAAAACGGTCCAAACGTCTTCAACTCAGACGAGTGTTTGAAACAACCACACGTGGGCAGATAAGTCCGTAGGGATGACCCGCAACAACCCAAACGAAACAATACGGACACCGGGCTGAAGTTTAAGCCCACCATGTTTTTTTTTTTAACGCGTTAACTTCGCCAATATACGTTAGCTAGCTAGGTGATATTTGTGTTTGGGCAGCTGAATGAGTGACGTTTTGGTTTCAGTCAAAGGTGAGGGGGGGCAGCGCGCACGTGTGCATTGTTTCAACACTTAAGCTAACGTTAGCTGGAACAATGCGTGCACGAGTCAAATGTTTGGACCACGAAAGCTGGCGTTGTTCCCTCGTTTTCCTTCCGCCCCCATGCCCCGCCCCCTGGCGCTCATGTAATTGGTTGAAAATGGAGGCGACATATGATTGACATGTTAAAAATAAATTAAAAAAATGCTTAATTCAGATCATTCAAATTTGAATTAACCCATTTATTTTTGCTTCACACAAGACTTTAAGCGACTTTGTCCTCTCTGGTTCTTCCCCCCCCCCCCCCAGCGCTGCAGGGTGGCCTCCCCCTTCACCATCACCTGCCCGTCCCCGCTGTCCGGCCAGTCCCAGCAGACCTCGGCGCAGTTCATCTTGAACGGACTCCTCTACACCGGGGACCGGCCCGCCGGCTTTGATAGCGAGTCGGAGGACGAGGAGGGGGAGCCGCACAAAGGCCACTTCCCGTTGGAGTACGTGGAGGACCCTCAGTTCTTCACAGCCAGCAAGGAGAAGCTGATTAAGCACCACCCGGGGGAGCCTCTGACACTCATCATCAACGTGAGTGACGCTGCCGAGACGGGGAAGTTCGGATTAGTGCTTCGCTGTTATGACGGATGCCCGATAAGTCAGAAACTGTATCTGTGTTGAGTCGAATTTGCACAAAACATTATTTTAGTGTCATTATTTTTGCAGGTATTTGGTCGCAAACCAAAGTATTAAAAGCGTTACAATTGTTTATGATGTCACTAGTGGGACCAACAATGATATTACAATTCATCTTCAGGGAAACATGAATGTCTGCACCGAATGTCATGGCAATCTTTCACCCAGTTGTTGAGGGATTTGAAAAATGTTGACTTGATATTTTAACAAATAACCAACCAACCATCCATCCATCCGCAGAGCCTTCACACGGCTAGTAATCTGACAATTATTTACCTTCAAATACTATCAGCAGAAAACCACTGAGTATTGACAATCTAAAAAAAACACATTAATATTCAACACATTAATATTCAACACAGAACACAGAAGAACTGATGTATTCTCTAAAGGTTTTCTCAAAGCACCGCTGCTGCACACACAAGGCTGAGCGTTCCTTTATTCATATTCACACAAACCAGAGGCATATAAAGCACATCAAAGGCCCCCCTCCGCTGAGACGTGTTGATTCCAGTTGGAAGGGGGGGGCTTGAAGAGAAAGGGGGGGTGGGGGGGAGGGTAGAGCTTAGTGGGAGGTCCCGTGTTCCCGTGGTCTGGCTGATACAAGCACACCTGTCTGCATGGATTCATCACCCACCGGGCCGTGACACCGCACGACACATTCACACGCTATGGCCGCCGCCGGGGGAGTCTGAGCACGACTTCCTCTTGACGATGCCCCCCCCCCCCCCCCCCCCCCCCCCCCCCCCCCCCCCCCCCCCCCCCCCCCCCCCCCCCCCCCCCCCTGCAGGAACCGCTGCCTCAGCTCGTCGACATGTTTTCTTTGAGGAAGGTGGACCTTCAGGGGGAGTGTGTTTGTTTAATAGGGCGCTTGTTATTCAGCCGGGTCCTATATTAAGGACCCGGGCTGGAATGTGTGTTGGAATTTGTTTGCTTTCGGGAATCCGTCGTTCTGGTCCAGAGGGTTCAAGTGTGGAAAATCTTGCTCTGTATGCAATGCACACGGTATATTTTACAATACGCTCAAACATATATTTTGTGCGACAGTTTAATGTCTGTCTGTGTGTGTGTGTGTGTGTGTGTGTGTGTGTCGTGTGTTGTGTGTGTGTGTTCGGGAAGCATTTGTTGACAGAGACCCAGGGGGTGGCATCCTGCAGTAGGGACAGCACAAGGGCCCTCGGGGTGTAATCAAAGCAAGGAAGCACACTGGGGATAAACACACGCGCTTCCTCACTTGTCATTCCAATATTAAAGGGAAATTGCAGTTCCATACAAATGGGGTCTTTCGGGGTGTTTTTTTTTTGGAAAACATTCCTATCTATAAATAATAACACGGTGCATAACCAGTTAACTGCAGAGGTCTATGATCGCTGTGACATCCACCCCCCCCCCCCCCCCCCAAAAAAGGGCTTAAGTCATTTAGAAGAGAAAACAGGCGAATGGCAACAATGATTGTAGACAGTTTACAGACTGGGTGTGGTTTTACCTCCAAATAAGGTGCTATGTACATTATATATATATATATATATGTAGCTATGCTGGCGGCTTGTTTACAGTCTGTCTGTCTCAACCTTTTCCGGATTGAGTTGCAGAAATGTTTATTTTTGGTTTTACTTGATTGACTTTGGGAAGTCCGATGAAAATCGAACCCTTCTAAAAAAAATAAAAATAAGAAGTTGCAACCCGTACTTTTGAAATAAACATTCACAATCAACAAACTGTGTAAAAGAACATTGTGTTCTGTAACTGTAAGTTAAATAAGGGGTTAAGTAGAAATCTATAGAAGCCGCTGCATTGATTTTTGTATTTGAGCGAGATTATAACAAACAACAAAAACCCACCACATCCTACATTTCCCACAATGCAACAATGCAACTTCATGGCATTTTTTCCTTTAAAAAAAACAAAAAAAAATCAGTAGCCTCGTCTCACTTTGTCATGACGAGGAAACAGAACTTCCAGTGTGAAATCGGCGGAGCCCCTCCTTTAATTACACCGAGTGGGATTGATTAAGAAAAAAAAAAAAAAAGGGGCCACGCAGTTTATTCCAACGTGCTCCTGTAAAAAAAAAAAAAGGCCCTGAGAATGTTATTCTGGGCACAGGCAGAGGATGACTGTCAGCGGGTTTGTTTGTAGAAACTTCCCCCTTTGGCCGTGTGACAGAGGCAAGTGGGAATGTTTGCTGCTTTAAGCTGAACCCAGACTGGAGGTTTTCTCCGTGTGTGTGTGTGTGTGTGTGCCGAATTGAATGTTATCTGCGCCTCTTCAAACCAGGCGTCCTCCATCGCGTCTCTGACCGTCTGTTTGTTTGTTTTTGTTTCGTTTTATATATATATATATATTTTTTTTTTCCTGGCGCAGAAAGGGCCGAGCGATCTGGAGCTGGAGCCGGAGGAGTACTCGGTGATGATTGGCTCCTACCCATGCAACATCAGCTTCCACAACGACCAGCTGTTCCACTGCACCATCAACGGGCTGCTGAGCTCCAACGACAGAGAGCTGCCCGTCACCGTGAGTATGCAACAACAACAACAACAACAACAAAACAAAAACATGCACGACACCCAGCGAATAAAACACAAATACGACCGTGTGTTGAAACACGCGGCCGTATGGAACCCTGATAATTTAAGGATATCGGACCCCATCTGTCACAGTGTGAGAGATGTGTGTGTGTGTGTGTGTGTGTGTGTGTGTGTCTCCAGGCGTTATGAATGGTTTTACCACTTGCCCCCCCTTATATCCTTATCATCTCCCATCGCACGGCTGCAGGTCTGCTCACGGCCTTCAGACTCGGATGACCATCTCACTCCTCGCCCGTCCGTCCCCAATTAACGTCCCTAATCGAAGACGTGGTCGAGCACTCCGCGGTCCTGATGAAAACCAGGCACTCTCTTTCCTCTGCCCACGTTCCCCATCTGTTGTTGTCCATAAGAGAGCTTTATTAAGGGGGGGGGGGGGAGCATTCATCTATATTTAAATAGGAGCCAGACTGTGAGTGGTTTGCCTAAATAGCTCCGAAACATATGTCACTCCATCTCTTTCTGGATTTTTTTTTTGACACAGAAATAGAAAAAGAAAAGCTCTCTCTCTCTCTCTGCTCGTCTACCTGTGGCTCTCTCTCTCTCTCTCTCTCGTCCTCGTCCTCGTCCTCGCCCCCCCCCCCCCCTCTCAGGATGCCTGAAGAATAAACACCAGCAATTAGTCAAGACATAAACGGGAGGGGGCGAGGGGGTCAAATGAGATGCCATAACACGATCGGGTGGGCTGGCCGCACGCGAGCGGCGAGGGTGATTAGTGTGCACATTTGGGGGGGGGGGGGGGGGGGGGGGGGGGGGGGGGAGGGGAGGGGGGGGGATAAACAACGGACACTTTTTTCCCGCGGTGTCGGCACATTTGCTTAAACGCACAGCTTATTGCCATTTGTGTTTCTTCGCTCTCTGAAATGGAGCTGAGCTGCAGAAGTGGACGTGGGGAAGGAGTGTTTTTGTAAACGGGAACATGGAACAATGGCATTTACCCCCCCGCCATCCCCCCCCCACCCCCGCCCTCCATTACACCAGGCCTGCTGCAGTGTCTGGAAGAAGGCCTCCTCTCTCGCTGGTGAATAAATGCCTGGACCAGAAAGAGAAAGATGGAATGAGAAAAGCACACCAGTTAAGCAGTCCCCCCCCCCCCCCCCCCCCCCCCCCCCCCCCCCCCCCCCCCCCCCCCCCCCCCCCCCAAAAAAGGGAGAGCAGCCTATGAGGGATTTGGTCTGGGGATTGGAGGCTTTTTTATCTGAGGCTCTTTTTTTTTTTTTTATAAAGTATGTTCGTATTGGGGAAGGATGTGAGGAGGGACCACAGAGGACTGCTGACTAATCAGAAAGCAGGACTGAAAGTCCTATTCTTGTCACATCTGGTGTTGCTCTGAACCGGGTGACGGCTCTCTGCAGCGAGAGAGAGGCCATTTTATATCAAAAAACCTTGCAGGGTGTCATTTATTTCAGCGCACAGGTACGAGAGCTGCCCGTGTTGTACACAGCATGTATTTTTAACAAAGAAAATACTTAATGCACATATTCTCTGCTCATTTCTGTCCGTCTTGTCGTCTTAAAAACCAATTTGCTTTATCAGCTGATAGTTATGAGGTACGGTATGGCCATAGCAGATGTGCAAGATGTACATACAACGCTGAGTTTATTAAGAAAGCACTCCACGGAGACAACCGAGGTCTTCAACGGCAGCAGATCCACTCAGTCCGTCTTCTTTCTCCTTCCAGGTCCAAGTGGGGAACTTTCGCCGCACCATCGCCAAAGTGCAGCTGGGCGGCAGCGAGCTGGCCATCGTGGTGTCCATCGTGGTGTGCTGCGTGCTGCTGCTGCTGTGCACTGTGGGTAGGTTGTGTACACAAGCTGGTGTGTGTGTGTGTGTGTGTGTGTGTGTGTGCGCGCCTGCGGTCGCGATGGATGCTCCAGATGTGGACCAGATAAAAGGGAAATTCCCCGGGGTCACAGTTTCCCCGCACTTGCTTCATCCCCTCACTCGAAGCACAAAGACCCCACTGTTGCACCTCGCTGTGTGTGTGTGTGTGTGTGTGTGTGTGTGTGTGTGCGCGTGTGTGTGCGTGCTGTATTCTTCATACGACCGAGGCAGGTGCACGGGGTGAATATTGGTGCTATGGTGGATTTTCACACGTTGCTGTTTGCTGTGTTGTCAGACGTTCGCAGAGCTCTCATGTGTGAGATTTCTTTACGTGTGACATAACGTGCACCGATTTTATTTACACGTTCGCGCAAACAAGAACATTTTTATTGACGCGTTCTCGCCGTCGGGTACATTCGTGCACATATATTTTCACAGGCACACGCGAGATGATATTTATAAAAAACACACGGCGCAAAAAATGTTTTAAGGGACATTTTTTTTAGGTCCTCTGGGTGGAAAACGGAGGGCCGCATTCAAACTATTGAATGTACGTATTTTCTTTTTTTTTCAGCTCTCGTAATCTACTGCACGAAGAGCCGACGGGCGGAGCGCTACTGGCAGAAAACTCTTCTCCAAATGGAGGAGATGGAGTCCCAGATCAGAGACGAGATCCGTAAAGGTGTGTTTGCACAAGGAACACACACACACACACGCACACACACACACACTACACTGTTCTACAAGCTCTGCCGTCAGAGTTGTTTAGGCCTGAAATGATGTTTTGTTTCGATTGACATGAAAAAAGAGCTTGTGGGAAGACAAACATATTGACCACATATATTTGTGTGTGTGTGTGTGTGTGTGTGCGCACGCGTGCGTGTGCATGCAAAATGGGTTTTTGTTTGAGATTGTTTCTCGTCTGATGTGGGAGGGAGATACAACAGTTGACAGATTTGTGCCGAGTGAGCGTGACTCATAAAACACGGCGTCTGATAAATGATCAGTCGCACACACACACACACACGCACACACACACACACACACACACACACACACACACACACACACACACACACACACACACACACACACACACACACTCAGTGGCCACGTCTGCCCAGTGGAAACGAGGCCGTGTGTGTTTCGATGGCATTAGAGTAAAGCCGCGCGAAGGCCACGCCGCGTCCGAACAACCAGATTTATTGCGTAGAGACGGGGTGGGGTGGGGGTGGGGGTGGGGGGGTCGGATAGAGAAAGAGAAATGGAGGGAGAGGAAGCGATAGGAGCGTGAGTCAGGGTTGCGAGTCCGAGGGAGAAAGCATGAGCGTGGGATGAGGAGGAGGAGGAGCGGAGGGGAGGTTATTTATTCAGAGGACGCGGATGGATGCCGTGGCTGAGTTCAGGGTGAGTGTGCAGAAAGCGAGGGATAGTTCCACTTAGACGGAAAGACGCTGATGAAGAGGAGGGAGTGAAGGAAGATGTCGGGGGGGAATTGACATATTCCAGGTTACAGGAACGGGGGAGGGTCCTCTGGTATTTTTTGGGAGATTTTGCATTCGTCGTGGGAGGGGAGGGGGGGGGGGGGTCTATTCAGGAGCGGATGGTGTGAACTCAATGGTGGTTTTCGAGGATAAATAACCCGGGTCTAGTATTCCCTTCTTTCTACTCGAGCGCAGTCTGGGAGGAAAGTGGCATTGTAACCCAAATACGTCTCTCATCCTTCCTGACAGGAAGAGCTTTTTTTTATTATTTTATTTTATTATTTTTTTTTATCCCACAAAAGGGATCTCCGCCGGCGGGGGGGGGGGGGGGCCATTTCGAGGCGAACATGATCCTCTCGGAGAACTGCGCTCTCTTCAATAAAAAGTGGCTTCGGTATTAGCAGAAGCGCGTTTCCAGTCCGTGTCTGGACACGCTGATACTGTTTCCCGTGTAAAACCTCAGCCTGCACACATGGTTTGGATGAGGGGCGGATTTGGGCCGCTCTGATTTGCCGTGCGGTAAATATTTGCCTTGCATGCCGGGGCCTAGAGACTGGCAGAGACAGAGAAAAGGGGGGAGGAGGGAGGAGGGAGGAGGGGGGGGGGGGGGGGGGAGGTTGTTAGAAGATCAGAGCTGTGTTTTGGTACATTTAGAGTTTTAAGTAGAACATGACATTTGATTTGGTAAATTGCACGATTACTGCGTATTATCTCAAATCTCTTCCACCGGGAAAAAAAAAAAAAAAAGCGTCCAGATTCTTCCCACAGGTTCTCCATCTTTTGCGTTTCCTTTTCCCTTTTTCAGGCTTCGCGGAGCTGCAGACGGACATGACCGACCTGACCAAGGAGCTGAATCGCAGTCAGGGCATCCCCTTCCTGGAGTACAAGCAGTTCGTCACGCGCACCTTCTTCCCCAAGGTGAGCGAGCCTCTCTGTGTATACCCCCCCCCCACCCCCCCTAATAATATCTCCTACACATATATTATATCCCGCCGCTTGTAATACGCGGGATAAAAAATTCACCTTGAAATTTTTAAACATGCGGCGTGTAGCTCAGCGCCCTGCAGGAGAGCTAATGTGTTCTCCATAGGTAACAAGACCTGAAGACCGCGGGCCTATCTGTCAGTGGGTGTTCTTTCCACTAACACACACACACACACACACACACACACACACACACACATACAGCTCGGCGGGCTTCGCCTTCCGACCACAGGCATGGGCCTTCAAGGAGACATAACAATGGCGGGCCCCCGAGACAAGGAAACTTTCCCCCCTTGATTTCTCCAAACACACTCCTCACACACCCACACGCTGTTTCATAAGTACACACACACACTGTTTCATAAGTACACACACACACACACACACACACAGCAGCAGCTTGTTACAGAAGACTCTTGAAAACCTGCGTAGAGGGAAACATAAATTCAAGTGGTCGATGTGTTGGACACAGACTCCGACACAGTGAGGATACAAAGCCAACTGTAGCTGTCCTGAAATGACAGATTTTTCATTATTATTATTATTATTTTTATTTTTTTTAAAGGTTGGCTCCGGGTCAGTCTAGTCACGAAACACATTAAAAAGCTCACGAAGTTCCGTGTCACGGGTGTTATGTTCCTTTTCGTGGTTCGGTCCGGGGGTCCCCCGTTCCGGGCCTCCTCGTGAACCCTTTGGGTCCGAGATTTACCACAGAAGTCTCAAGGCCATCTCACTTTAGTTTTTTTGTGTGTGTGTGTGTGTGTGTGTGTGTGTGTGTGTGTGTGGGGGGGGGGGGTTTACGACTGTAGCCGACCTCGGTATTACATTTTTTAAATTTTTTTCCTGTGAATATGCTGATGTGTGTTTCAGATGTGTTCCGATTACGAGAAGAGTCTGGTCCAGCCCGCCTACGAGAACGACGGCCTGGGCCCCCGGGTGCTGCCGGAGACCCACCCGCTGCTGCAGGACTGGAAGGTGAAGGGTTAACGCCTTCGATCCGCCTCCTTTTCCTCTTCACTCCTCCTGCTTCTCAACTGGGTCACACTGAAGCTCGTTGGGGGGGGGGGTGGGGGGGGGGTCACACAGTGGGGCTCGTTGATGAGGGGGAAAGAAAGAAATATTGGCGTGCTTGTTATAATGTGTGTGTGTGTGTGTGAACTCATTCAGTGAGCTTGTCAAGCAACACACTGCCCACTAAGTTGATAGCAGGTGGTTGACACACTTCCTTCCCACTGGCTCTCGATCAACCCAACAGTATGCTTTTCATCGAAATCCATTTCTAATGTGTGTGTGTGTTGTTGTTTTTTTAAATGGAGGGGCGGATGGGAGTGAAGGCTATAAAGAGGGAGTGTGTGTGGGAGAGAGGGGAGCGTGCATGTTTCACAAAAACCTCCCGTGTGTGTGCTGGTTTTGGGTTGGCAGCCGGGGGGGGGGAGGAGGGGGCTGTCGTGGGCCGATGATGAAGTGCCTCGGATCCACATCGTCTTCTCCAGGAAGTGTTTTCCAGGTCACAGCGAATAAATCTCCCGGGCGGGTTATTTATCTTAATGGACGCCCCTGTTCTCCTTCTGTCATGACGGCGGCGCCGCGCCATACGGCTGCGGGTCCAGAGGGAAAGGCTTCATCTCGCACCCGCAGATAGGGCCGCGCTCATTAAGTCGAGTCGGCGCATTTCTAGAGGCAATCGCCGGCGAGATGTAGCGATACCAGAGAGGGAGGAGGTGTCTGAAGATGCTGGAGGAAAGAGGGGGGGGGGGGGGGGGGGGGGGGGGGTAGAAGGACGAGGTGTTCACTAGATGGGTCACTCGAGACGGGAGCTTGGTGGAGTAGATTAGGCGCAGCAGGTGCGTGATGCTTTTTTTTTTTAACCGTTTCATCTCCCTTCTGACCTCCAGGTCACCAACGACACCACGAAGCCCAACGTGGAGGAGGGCATCACGATGTTCTCCACGCTCCTCAACAACAAGCACTTCCTGGTCACGTTCGTGCACGCCCTGGAGCAGCAGAAGGACTTCGCGGTGCGAGATAGGTGAATGAGAAGAAACGAAAAGGTCGTTTTTAAATCGGCCAAACGCACAGATTTGTATTTCTTTATTTATTTTCTCGATTACTCGGATCTATAAAGTGTCCCAAAAGAGGACGTCCTCGATGTTTCAACATGTTAACAATATTTGAAACACATTTTAATACAGATGCACAAACAACAGATTCATTATCACTTAAACAGCCAAAGTGATAATTAGATATATTTTTTTCTAGTATAATATATATATCCCATAAAAATGTAATAAAAGCTCATAAAGAAAATATATATATATATATATAATTTCATAAAATTATATATATATATATATCTTCATAAACTTTTATAGCAATGTTTTATAGTAAACCATAAAATATAATACCAGTCAGAGTATAGTATGCGATACAAATTGTTATAGTATGCCAATGTAATGAAAATGTGTCATAGTATAATTAAATGTAATAAGTCATAATATATTCATTAGCTATATATTCATTAGCTTGTACACAGGAGCATCTCCACTGCGTCGTCATTCATCAGGTTCTTCTGGTCCATGATGTCCGTAAACCAGCGAGTCATTGTGGAGAAGAAAAAAAATTCCAGAAGCTCCCAAAAAAAAACCCACCACCACATCCAGATCCCGGCACAGTGTCAGCACTTGACTGATGCCCCCCTCCCCCACCCCCCCTCTCCCTCCTGGATTAAAGGGGCTTTGTTAGGGAAATCCCCTGCACCTCTGGACTCACTCACCCAGACACTCCCTGCATTAGATCACTCCTTTATTTGGGCTGTGCAGTCACAGGTGCTGTGTGGGGAAGAAGAGATGAGTCCTTGTTGTTGTTGTTGTTATCATTAACCCTCCGCTCACCACGAGCAATGACGGGGCACGTCTTGTTTTTTTTCGCTCATCTGTCTCCTGTCCCCGCTAATCTTTTTTTTTTTTTTTTTGCCTCGCCTCTCAGATGCAGCCTCGCGTCTCTGCTCACCATCGCCCTCCATGGTAAGCTGGAGTACTACACCAGCATCATGAAGGACCTGCTGGTGGACCTGATCGACGCCTCGGCCTCCAAGAACCCCAAACTGATGCTGCGGCGCACCGAGTCCGTCGTGGAGAAGATGCTCACCAACTGGATGTCCATCTGCATGTACAGCTACCTCAAGGTGACGCTCGTGGCGAGGGGGGGGGGGGGGGGTCAAGTTGTGAGGAAGGCTTCACGGAAAAAGAGAATTCCAGCGTCTCTGTGTTTGACTCTCTCTCTCTCTCTCTCTCTCTCCAGGAAACGGTGGGCGAGCCTTTCTTCCTGCTGCTGTGTGCAATCAAGCAGCAGATCAACAAAGGCTCCATCGACGCCATCACAGGGAAGGCCCGCTACACCCTCAACGAGGAGTGGCTGCTCCGCGAGAACATCGAGGCCAAGCCACAGGTCCGCTCTCTCTCGCGCGCGCTCTTCTGAGCTTCCGCGTTCTTTTCTTTCTTCCTTCCTTTCTTTTCAATAAAGTTTTCTAACGCTTCGGCTCTCGTTGTTGCTTCCGCAGAACATCAACGTGTCCTTCCAGGGCTGCGGCATGGACTCGCTGCCCGTCAGGGTCATGAACACAGACACCGTCTGCCAGGTGAAGGAGAAGATCCTGGAGGCCTTTTATAAAAACCTGCCGTTCTCCCAGTGGCCCCGAGCGGAGGACGTAGACCTGGGTGAGAAGCACATCTTCCTCTGATTATCGCCCCCCATGCCTTTTTTTTTTTCCCCTCTCTCCCCCGCCGAGATATAGTAATCTCCCTTTTGCAAAAAGGTCAATTCTTCTCATGAAGCTCAACTAACCCGAGGCTGCAATATAATAAATGACAGAATGCACCGAGGAGAGTGTACAGTCATAATCACAAAGAGTTATTGCTTTCAGAAAAAAAAGGAAAAAAAAAAGCCTGTGCGGAGCCCGCAGAGCTGATTTGATTAATGGAGCATGAATATTTCCACAGGTCGCGAGCACGGAGAGTCCAGAGCACGGCTGCCCGATGTCTCGCATTTTCTTCTCCAAATTTAGGATGAAATTGTCTAATATCCCCCCCCCCCCC
The DNA here is from genome assembly GCF_009769545.1 of Cyclopterus lumpus. NCBI lineage: Eukaryota > Metazoa > Chordata > Actinopteri > Perciformes > Cyclopteridae > Cyclopterus > Cyclopterus lumpus. Next base: position 22,135,928 of record NC_046972.1, on the reverse strand, counting down.
CCCCTCGCCCTTCCCCCCTCCTCCTCCTTTCTCTGCAGAGTGGTTTGACTTGGGCAGCAACAGTAAGCTTCTGCAGGACCTGGATAACTCCTCAGTGATGGAAGATGGCAGAAAGAAACTCAACACTGTCTTCCATTACCAGGTGTGTGTTATATATATATAAATGTGTGTGTGTGTGTGTGTCATGGTGTGCCTGTACATCCCTGATATTGTAACAGCAACAGCGGGGTAGTTGGAAGGTGAGAACTCTTTTGTAAATGGTGTCACTGGGTGTCCGCGGGTGGGAGGACGGGTCCGCGTGGCCGGACACGGCTGTCTTTGTGTGTCTTTGTGTGTGTTTGTGTGTGTCTTTGTGTGTCTGTGTGTGTCTCTGTGTTTGTGTGATGATTCTCTTCATGTGCGGGGTCATTTTCTGCTGCACAGCTGCTGCATTTATACGATTGTTATGCAGACATGCAGCATATTTATGACAGCCATTAGTCACGTTTTACAACCAAAACAAACAATAGTTGATGGTTGTAATGTGTAATAAACCTTTAACGAGTACACAATTGGTTACTTGTTAATTAACAGCACTGTGTACATACATGATTTATGTTTATTTCAACATCATAGTTTTGTGTCTACTGTGTTTGTTTGTTTTTTTTTCACAAAAAAAGACAAATTATTATTATTACATATTAAAAAAATTTACTTTAACACTCCTAATAATAATAATAATAATGTGAATACTTACACATTCATAATTCCATATAAATACACTGACGCACGTGGTATTTATTAATTGGTTAACTTAACCACGATGCATCAAATTAGTTACTATTATTATAACATTTGCACAAAAAAAAAAGAATTAATAATTGATTAAAATGCTTTTACAACAAATATTTTTATAAATATAACCTTGTTTAGGCTCACATCATTTATTTATAAAGAATATTAACCAAGCAACCAAGTAAAACGAAGACAACCCGTAAGAAAGCCTCCGCGTGTTTGTTTGTTTGTCTACGTCTACGTAAACAGTTGCTTGGTGACCCCTCGACCTTTGACCCTTTACCTGTGCCCGCTAAGTGCTCTGTTTGGTTTAGTGCCGAGCCGTCGAGCTGCAGCGTGTACCGACAGTCTGGGTTCACTGGCCAGGCTGTTCAATCCATTTCACCACAGGTTGACTTTAATGAGCGCGGCCAGGCTGCCGCGGACCGGCCAGCACTCCGCGAGACTGACACACACACACACACACACACACGCGCGCGCGCGCACAAACATACGCACCTCTCAACACTGCACTCCCCTTGAGGGCACGCTTAATGATGCTGTTCTGGTGCACCCCTGCTGCCCCTTGACCCCGTGCCCTCTGTCATCTCTTGTCCTCCCTCCCTTCACAGGTCCCAGAGGGTGCATCGCTGGCCATGAGCATGAAAGACAAGAGAGACAACACCCTGGGGAGAGGTACGTCACCCGCAAACACGGCCACGCCCCGTCGCTTCGTCGCACACTCGGATGAATACGCGCAGTCACGGGAACACGAGAACACTCGTGTAAACACGCATGAAACCACACACCCTCCCAACCCCCCCTGGAACGTTCGCACCCAATAAATCACGACGCCCCTGCTTTGCATCGGAGTTATGCTCCCTCTTCACGCGGAGCTCTGTTTCTCCCTTATAGATGTATTCCATTAGCAAAATGTCAGCTTCGTGGGGGGGGGGAGGGGGGAGAAGAAATGCGACGAAAGCGAGGCCCGTAGTTGCAGCCTCGACCCGCGGAATATAACGACCCTCTCGCTCTGCCCGTTGACGGATGAGTTTACATGCAGCTTTTTTTTAATGGGCTGGTGCGCTCTGGTTCGTCTTGGGGGTCCACCTTACGCAATCAGTACCAGACCAGAGCTCAGCTCTGCTCTCGGGGCTCCGTCCATCAAAACCCCCTCGCCTCCATTCATACCGGGCCAAAAATAGGCTTATGTGGAGCAAACCTGGCTCGGGCTTCAAAGTGTCAAGGGGGGGGGGGGGGGGGGGGGGGGGGGGTTGTGAGCCTGTCGCGCTCCCTGGCTACTATAAAACACTGTCCTGCCCGCCTGTGATCAGCGGTGCGGGGTCTGGACCGATGTCCTCCTCGCCGCTGCAGGAGCATCTGTGACTGTAATGAGGACACACACTCACCACGCCGTGGTGTGTTTTGTGTGTGTGTGTGTGTGTGTATGTGTGTGCGCGTGTGTGTGTGTGTGCCCGTCTCTGTTTGTGGCTGCGCACAATAATTGACTTTAAAAATGTTTGTGTGTTTGGACGCGTGTTTTGGTTATTCATACGTTTGCACACACACACACACACACACACACACACAAACACACGCCGGGGTGTTTTTTTTTAGATCTATATATAAACCGGGCGAAGGTTTAATGCTCTTTTCCCAGCGCCGGCCGAGCATTACCATCTCATTACACCGGCTCCAGGACCAATCACAGGCTCCGCGTGTCTGTCTCCACTAATCTCTCTCTCCTTTCACTCGTAATCTTTCTCTTTTCATTCTCTCAGACGGCTCCCCTCCCTCACCCCGGCCCTCAGTCCACCTTAATCACTTTCTCCTCTCGCGTGTACTCTATCTCCTCTGCCTCTCCTGTCAATCTCACCTCCTTTGGGGTTTTTTTCTGTCACACTCCTCCGTGCTCCCTCATCCTGTCTCCTCTCGTTCTCTCAGGTCTCCACCCTGCTGATTGCACATTGTTTCATGCTGTGTATATATATATATATATATATATATATATATGTGTGTTTCTCTCCTCTTAGTTAAAGATCTGGACACGGAGAAGTACGTACACTTGGTGAGTATCTCCTCATTGGTAATCATAATGTTTCTAAAAGTGCGCTGCGGGTTTATTAGCAGAGCTGGAGCAGCGTTACGACGGAGAGAATAAGAATGGGGGGGGGTGGGGGGGTTAAACGAGAAGCTGCTGAGAGGACATGACAGCCCTAATGCTGCTTAAGCTCTTTTATAAACGTCGGCCGAGATACGGAGGGTCCTTTTTGACTTTTAGAATAATGAGTTTCTCCGGAACGCAATTTGCCGGGTGAATAGTTGGTTTAAGAGGACACTTCTGCGGGTCTCCTTTTTGACACAAGTGGGTGGGTTTTTGAAGGCTTCTTTCTTCTTCCTCCCCCCCCCCCCCTCCCCTATTTAGACCATGTGTGAGCATGTCGGAGAGACATGATACACCGCAACCAGAGAGAAAAGAAAAACATTTCCCAATTCCGTATATTATCCGGCGCTTCTAAACACCCCCGTGTGGTTCCTGGATCATGTGTCTAATGAAAGAACCAGAACAATCCCCTTTGACAGGCCGAGACAGTAGAGCATTCATCGAAGGCGGGGTGGGGGGTGTGTGGGTGTTTTAAGACTTCAACTCGTGTGCCGTATGTTGACCTCTTTGACCTTTTTTCCAGGTCCTACATCACGATGACCTCTCGGAGAACAAGAGGTCACACAGGCCGAGCCACCGCAAGAAGGTCTTGCCTGAGATCTATCTGACGCGCCTGCTCTCCACCAAGGTGAGCCACAGCTCGATGTCCAAGTCATCGTGTTTCTTTTTTCTTATTTTTTATGACCCCCCCCCCCCCCCCCCCCCCCCCCCCCCCCCCCCCCCCCCCCCCCCCCCCCCCCCCCATATTAGCCTCAGGAGCCATATTTTCTGCATATGCATGAGCCGCTTTCCTTCTTCCCGTTCCTCCACAGGGAACTCTTCAGAAGTTCTTGGATGACCTCTTTCAAGCCATCCTCAGCATCCCTCCGGATCGCCCCCCTCTGGCCATCAAATACTTCTTTGACTTCCTGGAGGAGCAGGCTAACAAACGGGGCATCACGGACCCGGACACCCTGCACATCTGGAAAACCAACAGGTCTGAAACCCTCTCTCCAGATTTTTTTTTTAAAAAGTTTTTCGGTTCGCCCCATTCGCTGGTGAAGAGCGAGGCGTTGAATGGTTTTCCTTGTGTCTCGGTGCAGTTTGCCGCTGCGCTTCTGGGTGAACATCCTGAAGAATCCTCAATTTGTGTTCGACATCGAAAAGACGGACCACATGGACGCCTGTCTGTCCGTCATCGCCCAGGCCTTCATCGACGCCTGCTCCGTGTCCGACCTGCAGCTGGGGAAGGTGAGATTATCTATTAATATACATCTCTCTCCCTGTACGCTTCTGTCTGTCTGGGGAACTCGATTCAAACTGGACATTTGTGCCAAATTTGAAGAAATGGGGCTGGAAGAAAATGTACAACAAAAAAAAACCATCAGTATGAGGACACCAGACCATGAAAATACAAGCTGAAAAGAATATAGTTCATAGTTTTATAGTGTGTGAGAGTATATTCCTTTCCAAAAAGTAACCGTATGTCATAATTATAATAGTTTTGTAGTGTCATAGTGCGTCATAACATATATAGTAGGTGTCATTAAATTGTCATAAAAAGCCACATAACATTGTATGCATGTCATAGTTTAGAATGTCATTAAATAGATCAAATATAACATCGTTAAAATAAGTAAATGCCATATACAGACATGCAGCGTATTTATGACATGTTGTCCCTTTCACCTCCGGCAGTATCTTTGCCTCTTGTCTCTCTGTGAGTTTGACCACGCACACACACACACACACACACACACACACACACACACACACACACACCACTTCCCGAGTCCCTCTGTGAACCCCTATCCCTAAAACCTTCAGACTGTCATCTCCATCTACCTCTCCTCATGTTATTTCAGCCGAGTTGGCTGATCCAAGGTCATGAGCACCAGGGATCTCTTTTTCTGTGTGTGTGTGTGTGTGTGTGTGTGTGTGCTCAGGCGTGCATCTGTCTGTCGCGCTGTGTGTGTGTGTGTGTGTGTGTGCCTGCTTGTCAACGTCCTCACCGCTCACAAATCCGTCTCCTCCCTCAGACGGCGTGACCCTGAGCACGCTCTGCTTCCTGTCTCTCTCTTTCTCTCTCTCTCCGACCGGCTTCCTCCCCGGAGGGAGCCGAGGACTCATCGAGCGATGAGCTCCTCCGTTCGCCGAGATTTGTAAACTTCACTTCGGTGCCGAAGAGCACGGCGAATATTCACAGGTCCGTACCTACGGAGGCGAAGACGTGCACGAAGAAGCACCTCCTCGTCATGTCGCCAGGTGCAAGGACCCCCCCTCCCTTCCTTCACACCCCCCCCCCCCCGTCAGGTCCTGTAGGTCAAGGAGACTGGCATGACACACATTTTCCTCGAGTGTCAACAGTGTGTGTGTGTGTGTGTGTGTGTGTGTGTGTGTCTGTGTGTGTCTGTGTGAGAGTGATGGCCTGGGGACAGGGCAGTGAAGGGTACGGGGTCTGGATTAGCAGCAGGAGTGCAGCATGGTGAGAGAGAGAGAGAGAGTGGAGTGGGAAGCGAAGCTCGCCGTTGCCACGGAAACCCCTCTCTATCTGGCGCGATGCAGGCGCAGAGGGCCATGGGGTCACAGGAGGGTGTGTGTGTGGGGGGGGGGGGGGGTACTGGGCAGATGGGCGAGCCGCAGGAAGTGACCTCGTGCACAGGAAGAGAGAGAGAGAGAGAGAGAGAGAGAGGCTCCCCCCCCCCCCCCCTCCCCCCTCACTGCACACGAAAACGACCACAAACACAAGCAAACAAGCGCGCACGCCAACATCAGGTGACACAAATGCCTCGTGACACGGGGGGGGGAGGGGAGGGGGGGGGTGTATTAAGGTGTGCCGTAAGCACATTCGCTGGGCGCTGAAAGCCTCGAAGCCGGCCGTCTCTCTCTTTCTCCCTGTCCTACTTTTCTCTTCCGTCTTTTTTTTTTTTTTTTTTAATATCGCCGCCACAAAAAAAAACAAACAAAAAAAAACACACAACCTCTCAGCAGCGCTCCGCTTCTTCCTGCTTGAATAAGCACCAGTGCCTCGAAGTGACTGGAGAGAGAGAGAGAGAGAGAGAGAGAGGATTGTCTGGACTGGAACGCTCCTCCTCGAGTGAATTGTGTCTCCCTGTTGTGCGAAGAAGAAGAAAAAAAAAGAAACCCGTCTCACTCTTTCTCGCTTTAGGACGGTTTTCAGACGGGTGAACTCACGACGTCCAGTTTAACCTCGTCACCGCCGACCGCACGACGACGCGGCAAAAGACCACGCTGCTAAATTATGAATTGACCTGCAGGAGAGAGTTTGCTTTTAGCTTTTCCAGCAGGACATGACATTTATTTATTTTTGTACATGTGTTCATGAAGGAGGAGGAGGAGGAGGAGGAGGAGGGAGGGGAGGAGGGGGGGGAATGGGGGGCATTTAATCCAGAGCCACACTGACCCACTAAAAATGCATGCGGCAAAAAAAAAAAAAAAGTTTTAAAAGATGAAAACTGTGTTGTTGTTTTTATTTTCAGGACTCCCCGACCAACAAGCTGCTGTACGCCAAGGAGATCCCCGAGTACAAGAAGAGAGTGCAGTGCTACTACCAGCAGATCCAGGAGATGGCACCTCTCAGCGAGCAGGAGATGAACGCTCACCTGGCGGAGGAGTCCAGAGTGAGTCACAAACAACAACAACAACAACAACAATAAAAAAAATTTAAAAAAAGACTGCACACACACACACACATTCTCTTATGGAATCTTAACGCGAGTCTCGTTTGTGCTGCAGAAATACCGGAATGAATTCAACACCAACCTGGCCTTGACGGAGATCTACAAATACGCCAAGAGATACAGAAGCCAGGTGAGGGAAAGAGACTCTGGACGCGTTACTTCTTGTCCTTTTTCACCGATGCCAGATTCAGATTAGATGCGCCCCCCCTCCCCTCCTTTTCCCCGATGTATTGAGTTTCATAGACGGGGGTGTACAAAGGTGTCCGACACCTCCAGCGCACGTACACCTTTCCCTTTTTAAAAGAAAACGACGTGCTCGTTATCCATCACATCGCCCCCTCATGTGCTTCACGGCGGTTAAGTTGTTGCTTCACGTCTCCTGTTTCTCCTGGAACCAGCCCCCCCCCCCCCCCCCCCCCCCCCCTCCCCCCTCACCCCTCACCCTCCCATGCTTCCCTCACTGGTGACTGTGCCTTAACTGCACCCTCCATGACGATGCCGCTTGGCTGCTCTCCTCCTGGGTGAGAGGAGGGGGGGGCGGCTCTGTGTGAATGGCGCCCTGATTGCCCATTCTCTCGCTCTCGCCTCGTAGCGCCCGTGAATCCCACCGACACCGTGACAACTACTGGGCAAGAAAAACAGAGCAGATGTGGGTTTTGTGAAGTATGTGAAGAGCGACCGGCTTTTGTGGCGCGGAGAGGAGGCTGAAGCTGCTTCCCTTGTTCCTCCGTCGTTCCTCCTCGCTCAACTTTTAGGGCTGATTTCCTGGCGCGATGCATGAATGCTCTGAAAGAACCGTGTCTCTCTCTCTCTCTCTCTCTCCCCCCCCCACCCCTCCCACCCCACAGGTGGTGATCGCTCTGGAGGCCAACCCCACCGCACGTCGCACTCAGCTGCACCACAAGTTCGAGCAGGTCATCGCCCTCGTGGAGGACAACATCTACGAGTGCTGCAGCGAGGCCTAAAGCCCGTCCCCCCGTCCCCCCCCCCCGTCCTCCCCCGTCCCACTGACGACGACGGCGGCGGCCGGCGGACGCCTTTTTTTTTCTCTCCTACGTCGTTACCTGGGGAACGCCGGCCCGCCGAGGAGCAAGCCTTCATTTTTTTGTTTTGTTTTTCCAAACAGACTATTCGACGCGTGGAAAGTGGCAAAGGAACCTTTTAAACCTGCCGGTCGAGCGCATTTTGCGAGGTGTTTTTTTTAATTTTTTTTATTTCTTTCAGATCTTTTTCTCCATGACACATAACTCCAGTCTGAAGGTGTAGGGGAGGCTTATTCTGGATGTCTTTACAGTTACCGGGGGAACCCTCGCGGTAAGCCCTGGTGGCGATCTTAACGCACTGAACCCTTTTTTTTTCCTTCTTTTTTTCTCCTCAAGGGAATGAGCCAATGATGCACTGTACTGTATTATAATGTCCATAGCAATATTTATAGATGTGTTTAAAAAAAAACAACAAAAACAAACAAGTGGCCTGTTCATCAGGACGAGTGAGAAGGACCGCGATGGACTCGTCCCGCCTCCTGAAAGCCCCGCGAATGTTCTCAGGTGCGACTCGGACAATACGACCCGACGGAGGAGAGGAATATAAATGACGAAAGTCTTATCAAAAATCAGATGTGATGTAGTTCACTGGGAAGAGCTGCATCAGTATAGAAGTGTCAGATCAGTGTGTAAACGAATGAATTTATTGTTGACCGATTTAAAAAAAAGAGGGAAATTTACATTTTACGAGAAGAAGAAACAACAACAACAACAACGTGAGCTCAATATAAAGGAGAGACTGTTATTCGTGATGCCAAATGATTTTGTCAAAGAGTTTGTGAAATAAATTACAGTATTTAGGATTTTAAAACGCGTCTGATGATGACAATAATGTTTTTTTTCTTTTAAGTAAACTGTCAAAAAGCGCTCGATTTTCTAAACATTACGATCTGGACCGGCACATCTGGAACGTCTCAAGGAGAGCCTTGTTAAAAAAAAAAAAAAGATCTTGGGAAGTAACGCAGACATTCAGCTTGGTTTTTATTTGCAGGACAACTTTACCCCGTTACACAATAATCTAAATTAATACCCCAATATCTCATTAATACAGGCATTTTTATTTGTTTATTTAACATCAATTCAAACACAAACCTTTCAAAACGTGCACGCAGGCTCTCCGCCCTGCAAGAGGTCTCTGTTCAGGTCCATCTGTTTACACTCATGTCTCAAGTCAATGCACACTAACAACCCCCATAAAGACCAGAGGACCCCCCCCCACCCCACCACCACATGCCTTAAACACACATCGGATATATATATATATATATATATATATATATATATATATATATATATCTCTAAAGAGATTCAGGACTAAGTGATCACAGAAAATGATTGTTTAAAGCGCATTTTTGGGGACGCGTATAGCAGCGATTACTCAAACAGGAGTGGATGTGATGACATCGTGTGTGTGTGTGTGTGTGTGTGTGTATTTGGGGAGCGTGGACGACGCCCCCCTCCCCTCGTTACCGGGGGTTACGCTCCAGCTGAACACTTTCCATGATTTTAATGCATTGGAGAAAGAAAAAAAAAACAACACACGGGCCGGCTCTTGAGTGTGTGTGTATATGTATATGTATATGTAGGCGAGGTGGGCGAGTGACAGATGGGGAAGGAGAGCGGGGTCAAGCGGGGGCCACCTGGCTGATGGAGACCGCCGAAGTCTGAGTTTTGGAGGTGGAAGCGGTGGCGCCGCCCTCCTCCTCGGCGAAGGGATTCCTTCCACAGCAAACCGTGGTGGCCATGCAGTTTCTGAACTGGAGACGAGAAGAATCACAGATACGCCTTCACTCATTGATCATAGTTTAATATAATTAAATCACTTTTAAAGCTGCAGGGCAATGACAATTAAGTTACATTTTTGTAAAATGAAGTACTTTATTTTAAGATACTTTTTTTTTTTTTACAAAAGTCATATTACAGCATGTCCCAAAGAGTCATTAAAATTCCTTTTTCAGAATATCACCAAAAGGATTCATAGTATATATCGTGTCGTTTGAAATCGTCACATTTATATGAATTCTTGAGTTATGGCCTAAAAAAAAAAAAAAAGGATTTTGTGAGGTCACGGTGACATTTGACCCCCAAATTCTAGTCTAGTTCATCCTTAAGTGCAAATGGATGTTTGTATTACGAAATGTGTCCGAGGCATTCCTGAGGCATGAGAGGGCCGTGAGGTCACGGCGACCTTGACCTTTGACCGCCGAAATCTAAATGGACTCTTTTTTGGACGTTCAGGCTAAATTTGAATAAAGATTCGCTCACTGCCGTTTCCCCGACATCTCCATGATAATGTGACAGATGTGAGGTTAGCAGGGACCTTGACCTTTGACCTCCACAATCTAATCAGTTCATTCTCGGGTGCAGTTTGTGCCAAATTTGAAGAAAAATCCTTGACAACCGTCTTTAACAAGAACAGACCACCTCGAAAAAACATCGTATAATACGTCATAAAAAAAAAAAAAGTAGGCCATTAAAATGTAAAAACAATTTTTACGCTAGAAAACAACCAAAGGGGGATGTTCACCTGTCGGTTCAGCAGGATGTAGATGACCGGGTTGTACAGAGCAGAACTCTTGGCGAAGAAGGCCGGCGCCGTCATGAACACCGGTCCGAACTCGGCTCCTTGATTGGCGAAGATGTACCAGGCCACGGTGGCGTAGGGCACCCAGCACACCAGGAAGGAGATCACCATGACGATCACCATGCGCGTCACCTCTCTCTCCGCCCTCTGGGTGCTTTCAGACTCCTGCTGCAGGGCCGCCGCCTGAGAGCAAGACATTAACTTATTAAAGTTATTAACTTATAATAAAAAAAAAAAAGAATAATTGGCGAGCACATCGCCGCCATGGAAACGCACAGTATGAGACGGACGGCTCTTTTAAATCAACACTTGAAAACAGTTAAATCCACAGTAAGTTATTCATGTCCTCAGACGGTTTGTTTACATCTGTAATTTTTATTTTATGTTTTCAAACACAGCGGTAAAACAAACAGCTTATTTTTCACGGATAAGTCTCCAATTACTTATGCAAATATGTATATCTGTAATTAAAAATGTTATAATAGAAGAAAAAAAGGCTGGCGCTTCATCAGATTTGAACCCGCAATGTTTTTTTTCTGGCCACATGGGGGCAGCAGAAACAACATAAGTCATATTACCGCCTTTAAAACAGTGGCGTATTTACAGATCCAGCTGTTACGGATTAATATTGTTATTTCTTTTGGAGTCGTGTTTCTGGCCACCCGGGGAATGCAAGTTCAATACTCACTCACTTTTAGCTCTGTTTGTTGCTCTCATGTGTTAGCGCTGCATTCTTGATACATGGGAGCAGCAAACAATGCTAAATGTGTGTGAAACGTGCTATACATATCTTTAAAGTCAAGGGGAGCTACACATTGTACACTGTAGGTTCATCACTTTGAACGACCTAATATGTTCATGTTCAGGGTTATACTTGTATTTTGAGTTTCTACCAGAAGAAGTTTACACTATTACTATTTTACACGTCCCATATTCACCTCGTATACCTGTTTTCGCCCCTCTTGTCTGAAACGCTTCTCTTTAAAAAAGGGATAGCGGTCTGATTTGGCGCCATCTAGTGGTCATGTTGCAGATTGCAACCAACTGAAACTTCTGCCGAGCGTGGCGAGAAATATGAAAACACACGAGTGTTGGGTTTGTCGATGCTATAAAAGGTTGTGTCCCCCTTTTCAATTTCGTCGACACGTTGTCATTTATTTGTTAGTCTTTAAAAAAAAAAATACTAATTTGCTTTAATAATAATAATTTTCTTTTTTATATTCATGACTAATACATTATCGATGTTCTACTATTATTAATGAGGGCGAGAGGCAGACTGCCTTTCAGCTGGAGCACCCAGGTATAAGCTGCCATGTTGGCAGGGATCTGCCCCCCTGAAATGTCCTTGAGCCTCTAAATCCCTCACATCTCCAGAGACTCCTGTGATGCTGCTAACCTCTCTGTGGAGGGGAGAGAGGTAAGATATATATAAATAATAAAGATGTTCTCCTCAAGGATGAACAAAGCCATCACATCCTTATTAATAACGTTGCGGCGTTTCCGTCTTACCGCTCGCACAGTGCAGAGGAGGCGACCGTAGCAGAAGAAAATGATGAAGAGGGGGATTGAGAAGTGGAGGACGAACATATAGATGACGAACGAGGTGTTGCCGATCTCGGGCTTGGGAGTGTAGTAGTCGATCCCGCAGGAACACTGCATGCCCTCCGGGATGTACCTGCATCCGCACGTAATGACAAACGGGGGAAAAAAAGGATTTCCATCAACGCCATCACACGCGCGCGAGGCTGCATTTGATACGAGACGCGTGTCAGCGAAAAAGGGCAATCCGATGTGCTTTAAAACGTGAACATTATATTTTTTAAAAAGCCCTTAGAGCACAGTCTAGAGACACTCAAACATACGGTACCGGGACCATCCGAGCAGAGGGGGGACGGCGCACGTCAGGGCCATGACCCACGTGAACACCAGCCCCGCCATGGCGTGTTTCTCCCCGAAGCGGAAGCTGCTCATCGGCTTGCAGACCACGACGTAGCGCTCCACGGCCAAAACCACCAGAGACCAGAGACCGATCTCTCCTGAGGCGTGGAATATAAAGAAGAAAAGCATTCGCTCGATGCACAGACACAGTATTTGAGATAAAAAATTTAAAAAAGGGACATTCTTAAAAGGTCTCTTACCTCCCATGGTGGCGAAGAACCCCTCGACGTTGCAGCCGACGACCCCCAAGATGAAGTACCCGTGCAGGGCCGTGTAGAGGGTGACCGTGAAGCCCCCGACGACCATGAGGAGGTCGGCCACCGCCAGGTTGAGCAGGACGAAGTTCAGCGGGTTCCTCAGCTTCTTGTGCTTGACCGTGACGTAGAGGGTGAGGAAGTTGACGGGGAAGGCGGAGGCGATGAGGAACAGCATGTACGCGGCCAGGAGGGAGTACTTCCAGGGCTCGGCCAGGTAGTACTGCGCGTGCTCGTACGGGCTGCGCACCAACCCCGTCTTGTTCGACATGGGGACGTAAAAGTCGGGTCCCTCCGTGCCGTTCATGGCTGCAAAAAAAAAAAAGAGGAGGCAGCCGGAGGGACGGATCTCTGGGAAGTAAGATGTGCTCTGGAGCCCCCTGAAGTGATGCAGCACCTTTTAACAGGCCGGTCGGATTAGGGAGCGAAGTGTTAGCAGAGATGGAATTAAGACACAGACACGCGCACACACACACACACACACACACACACACACACACACACACACACGACAGGAGAAAACTCCAGGAATAGCTATGATGTCGAGCATGTTTCTTTTCCAAGGTGAGAGGTCGCAGCCGCGGCTACCCAAACCCCGTCATTACCCGCCGTGCACGTCGATGCGTCGTCAAGGACGATAGCAAGAAGCGAACGCAACCTTTTTCTTTTCCTTCCCCCCCGAGTGGACAAATAACAAATGAAATTTCTTATTTGCATCCGTTAAAAGCCTAATCCGTAACCGCTGCATAATGCAGAGCTCAACTCACAGACTCAAGAGTAATCAGAGTCAGTGGGGCGAGCTGCTCGTGGAATGCACTCTCACACACCAGCTCCTTTGTCACACACACACACACACACACTAATATTACTCTCTCTTTGGGACATCATTACGAAAAAAGCCACCGTCATTAAAAAGTAACAAAATATTTTTATTGAAAAGTTATTTTTTTCTTTCCCTTTAACGATATAAAAACATACAGAACAGCTTCAGTTCGCGGGACACGTTTGTTTGCGCCTCGTCTTTCTTTTTAAATAAAATAGAGCTTTCGTGGTCATTTTCCTTTACACTGTACACGCCCGTGTTGATGTAATCATCAGCGACGGATCCAAGGTAATCTGATCCTAATAACCCAATCGGGTTGATGGTGCACTTTTCTTACGCTCGCACTAATGACGCTGGAAGGACAGAGGGGCGGGGCTTAAGAGGGGGGAGCTCGAAGGAACGTTCACATTCACCCGGAAGATGAACGGATGTCTTTGTGTCAAAAATATCTAACGCAAAAGATAGAAAGAGGGCTAAAAAGGTCAGCATTGAAAACGTTCTTCCGTGGTTTTAAGGAGGTCAGTTCTGTTCGTCGATGGGTCGGCGACAATAAGGACAGCAGTTGTGCTGAAGCACCAGGAGCTCATAGTCCTCGCTGTGAAACATCTACGAGGAAATACAGAGACGACGGGGGATCAGAGCGGCCCAGAATGCACAGGTCTCAATGAAAACAGTGTGTGTGTGTGTGCGTGTGTGTGTGTGTGTGTGTCTGGAATGCTGTACCTTGAAGCAGGTGGGGCACATGGTGATGCTCACGTCGGGCAGCAGGGAGCGGAAGTACTCCCATTTGAGCGGCCTGGGCCAGCGCTTGATCAGGACGTCCCTCCTGCTCATGGAGCGCAGCGCCGAGCGACTCACCTTGACGGGGACGAAGGTGGAGCCCCCCTGCTGTTTTGGACACACACACACACACACACACACACACACACACATACATTACGGACCCCTGTCCTTTTACCCTCCCCCAGCTGGTTTTTCGCCCACATTAAAATCCGCCTTACCTGGAAGCTCATTTTGGCCGTGAACGGGTCTTCCTCTGCGTCGGCCGAGCCCTCTTCCACCCTCAAGGCCTGCAGCTCTGATCGGGTGTTAAGAACATTTCAACATCACGCTTTTTATTTGGGGGGGGGGGGGGGAGAGACACACAACGTTCAGAGACTATTCTAAAAAAAAATTATGTAAATGTAAATAATAATATAAATGTAAATAATTTAAAAAATGTCGATCAGTCGCGCCTGTCGGTCAAATCGTGGCTCTGGAGGACCCCGGTGCCCTTGAGTGTCTGTCGGCTAATGCAGGTTAATCCCCCCCCCCCTTGCACTAGGGCTGTGGCTACGGCTCTTGGAGGGTTAGTGTCATTAAGATGAGACAGGAGAGCCTCGCTAACCCTATTAGCTCAAGAGCCGAGATGACTTAGCCTCCGACAGCTTTAACCCCACACCGGCACGGAATCGAGGCCAACGCAGACTAAACAGCTTCTTAAGAGCTGTCACAAGGCGGAGGCGGGTCACGTGCCTCACTTCCAAGATATGTGCGCGAGGGCAGGGATGCACGCCTCTCAGGGCCGACAGGGGGCGGTGAGAGTGAATAATTCATACGGAAAAAACGCATGTGCATCATCTGTTAGCCGCGTACGAACACACACACACACACACACACACACAGTGAGACAAAGGATACCGCCGTTGTCCGTTTCCTGCCAGCGAGCGTCCCTTTGATCCGCGTGAGGCACTTCCAAGTCAATCAGGGCGACGGCCTCCTCGTCACTTATGCCCTCCTCCAGGTAGAACTGCACCAGAGGCAGCACCTCTGCACACACACACACACACACACACACACACGGTTACTAAAGGGAGCCCCCACCTGGCAGGATAAGCGTGCTCCGGGTGCCACCGACCGTACGACGAGGCCGAGTAGATGAAAGGCTGCCTGCAGTTGATGCACACGCTGCCCTGGTTGTTGAGCAGCGGGTTGTTGGTGGAGCAGCGGTAGCACATCATGCCCTCGATCAGGTCCTGCAAACAACACGGAAGTTTAAAAAAAAAAGAAATGCCATATATACCGTGAGCCCCACACTCTTTTTTTTAATAAAAACACACCTCGCTGTCGTGAAACGGTTTGGAGCGAATGCTGAGGCCGCCCAGCTCGATGGACTCCTGGAAGCGAGAGGGAACGTGCAGCTCCTGGAGCTTCTCGTAGGAGTACCGGGCGAGTTTATACGCGCCCAGTCTTCGACTCTGCTTGGCCAACGCATACAAGGTGTTACTGATAATTTTTAAAAAAAGGGTGAAGGATAGTTGTTTTGTTTTTTTGTGCATTTATAAATAGACATAACTCATTTTTACAACTTAATGAGGAGAACAAGAGCCTCGCTGAGCCGACAACATTAGCCAAATGCCTTGGAAGTGATACCTAGCTGTGTGTGTGTGTGCGTAGGTGTGTGTGTGTGTGTGCGTGTGATGCTTATATTCCTGTGTCCGAGCTGAGGGAGTCGTTGCTTGTTTGTATTTACATGGAGACGGGTGGTTCAGAGGGCCGCCGTGAGAGCGCTCAATGAGCTGCAGCTGCAGCCGCTCCACGCTGGCCCTCCTCCATCACCGAAAACCTAACACCGCTCCTCTCCTCTCAGAGACTCTCCAGCTCCGCCCACACACACACACACACACACACACACGCAGGCTATAAATCTAACTTTAAGGGTTTTTGGAACACCTCGTTTCGGGCCGCAGACGATCCCAGCTGCTCGGCCCCATTTTCCTCCTCGAAAAGGCCGGGATCACACTCGGCCTCAACTGTGTGTGTTTGTATGTGTGTATTATTTTTAAATTAAAGCGCACCCCCCCCACACACACACACACACACATTATCATCACCGTCTCTGTCTCGGTTTCAGATTGCCCCCCCACACTCCTTTCTAAAAAAAAAAAGGACTACTTTTCTCAAATGGAAGGATACACTTTAGAAATGCCTGGCGGTATGTCCTTGGTGAGGTTGTTCAGAAGGAACCTGCAGATGTTGAAGAGCGTCTCTGGCATGTGGGAACTGAAGGGCTCATCCTGGAGAGAAAGAAAAAGGAAAGGATTGAAATATGAGTCTCTACTAAAAAATGTGGGCGGTTTAAAGTTTCTCACAACAGAAACTATTCGGCTATTTACACGTTAATTTAGCGATGGCTAGCGGGCCCCGAAAGTCTTTACCCGGAAAGATTTTGCAGAAGCAGTAATATGAGTCGTAAGCAGGTCTAGGGGTGAGTGAATAGATCACATTTAATCCAGGAGATTGGGACTCGAGTCCCGTGAGAAGCTTATTTTTACACCGAGTTGGCTCGGTTGGGTTTAAGAAAAAATATATATACACACACACACACACACAAGTAGTCGGCTACATACACACATTAAGTATCTAACGGTGCGAATAGCACCTGGCTGCTTATCGTGCCCGGGTGTAAAAAAAAAAAAAAAAAAAAAAAGGGGGTGAAGATGAATTTGAAAGAGCAATCGCGAGCAGCACAAATCGTTAGCGCCAGAGTTAAGGTGAGATTTGGAGGTTTCCTGCTCTGGTCTGGATCACAGCGGTGCCCCTTTGTGCAGGGGTGTGACCGAAGCCCAGCGGAGAGCTGAAACAACAAACCGAGGACACTGACACAGGCCAGGTCCCCCCCCCCCCCCCCCCCCCTTCCCCCTCCACGCTGAGTGCTCATAACCAGAGATGGCTTGTTTGTAAGTGGGTTCGGGGGCTGGTGGCTCGCGAGGGGGGACCCGCTGGTGAAGTGGTCATCACGATCCATCAGGCAGCTGATTACCACGGCGATAAGGATGTGTGTGTGTGTGTGTGTGTGTGTGTGTGTGTGGGTGTGGGGGGGGGGGGGGGGTCAGGAAGTGGGCACAGAGCTAATCGTCA